>NW_026852899.1:0-44975 GCF_026571515.1 Ruditapes philippinarum
GATTGTAAATTTGTATCATATATTATTTGTTGTAACGAAAAACTTTCAAAAATTTTAGTTAATAAAGTATCTAACTTTAAAATCATTTTAAATGAATTATGCATTTGTTTATATCAACATGTGTACACGCCATTATTGTTTATTGTAGTATATATGATGTTTGTGCTTTATTTTGCATCAATTGCAGCATAATTACAGAATGTAGCTTTACATTAATGGACAAAAAATAAGTTAGGCCTATAAATTTAAATGTCAAACAAATCATCCTACTTCCATTTATTTGCGGGTAAATTGTTCCTAAAACGATGACAATACAAAGTTCATGAGAAAATTAGTGACCTCGTATATATCATTTACATCTACTGTTATAATCATACTGTACGTTCGAATATTTTTTGTTGAATGTTGAATATACTTACATATCTTCATTTTCATACTTTAATTAACGTAGCATTCAAATCTTATGTTTTAGTCAGGTGTGCTGTTTCCGATTATTCATGTAAAACTTGACGTAAACTATTTATTCATGTAAAACGTGACGTAAACTACTCATGTAAAATGTAAACTAATTATTCATGTGAACTGTAACGTAAGATTATTATTCATGAAAAACGTGACGTAAACTTATTATTCATGTAAAACGTGACGTTTACTAAATTATTCATGTAAAACATGGCGTAAACAAATTACTTATGTAAAACGTGACATAAGCTTATTCCAAACGTAAATATGTAAACCGTTATAGATATGACCGGGCGTTTTTCGTTCAATGTCACTAATAGGAATCCGTAGTTTCTGCACTTTGATATGACTAACAATGCCAATTTATGTTAAACTGATTTGTAAGATCGGTCAACATTTCCTCGTGAACTGTGAACAATTTCTGTGAACTAATCGTTAAAGCCTCTGAATAGAAAACGACATATTAGATCGATATTTGTCGCATTCATACAAGTTTTTTTCTTCTTTAATAACTACTACCAATCAATTATGCCTCTAAATACCATACACAGATTTTCTGGCAAAGGTGGGAATGATATTAAGTCAGTACAATATCATTGCTATATACATGACAAGGCGGACAGGGCAGTGGTGTATTGTGGTAGTTAAAACAGCCAAAGTTGACAGCTGGTTTTTCCCGCTTTCCCCCCCCCCCCCATCTGTTTCACCGTCAGTTCAATGCTGCAATGCTGTTTTCGACCTTGGTCAAAACTCTTTAAATATAATTTTTTATTGGTTCATGTTTGGCATGTGTACACTCAGAAAAAAACAACAACATTATATTAAAGGGTTTCGTTTATAAATTAGCCCTTTATTGAATTTTATAGTTGGGTTAAATCATTCATTATATTGCACTGAAAGTACGTTTTCCCATTTAACTCACTAGAATTTACTAGATTATGATATATTTTGCAGGAATAAAAAATATTACAAAGAGACACTCCTATCAAAATAGAGATATAGCGTAAGATGTTCTATTCGTAGGCTAGCAACCGGTTATCGAGTGTGTAACTACTGTGTATTAATAAAAGTGCAATAGAATAACTTTTCATACATCTTGCATTAAAATGT
This sequence comes from Ruditapes philippinarum, assembly GCF_026571515.1. NCBI lineage: Eukaryota > Metazoa > Mollusca > Bivalvia > Venerida > Veneridae > Ruditapes > Ruditapes philippinarum. The sequence goes on from NW_026852899.1 coordinate 1,573, forward strand.
TACTTACCACGAATAGCGAATTTAAAGAATTTTGATACTGTTACAAAATGTAGAATTATGTTAACAATCTGTCGTTGCGTTATATAAGATAATTAGGTTTAAGTGACTGATATCTACCGAAAATACGACATGCAAAATTCACTTGTCACGCAGCATCAAGACAACAAGAAAAGAGCCGAGCGACAACACGAAACAAACAACACCCAAGGAGCGATCTTTTTAATGGGTTGTTCCTGCGTGGTGCGAGCGGAAAAACGACAAAAGAGAGATAATGATCACCTACGGACCATAGGCAATAAATAGCCATCCCAATTTTAACAAACTTGGGCTTATTCCATCTCAAGTTATTGATCGGAAAATGTTTCTACACATTGTTGACATGACATTGACCTTTGACCAAATGACCTCAAATCAATAGGGGTCATCTACTGACAATGAACAATTTCATAAAGGAGTGAAAGTAACATATACATGTTTATCGTACGACATCCCATAACATTTTGTAATATTACAGGCGTCGGTCTTTGTATTAATATAACTGCCACTTGTGTACTATGCTAACAGATTAAGCAAAAGTCAAGTTGTTAACTTTGAGAGTAGTACTTTTCAGACACGGCGCAGTTTCCCACACTAGTTTTTGTAGAAGTTTATATCAAATGACAACTCGTGATATAAGTATGGTACATACATGTATTTATACGTGGTTTTGAACCAAAGAAGTAATCAAAAACCTCAGAAAATATAGCAAAAAAAGATAATTAATATACAAATAATTAATAATTAATTAATGATAATTAATGTACAAAAATCAAGAGAATTCACCAGAACAGAAACTTAATGAAATTTTTAATATTTATTTTAAAACAAAAACAAAATTATGACGTTACTGGAATGTATGTTTCATGGTTTATTTTACATGTGTATAACACATGTACCTTGTAGTCCAGACAATCTTATTCTTACAACTTCGTACTGTCGTATTCATGGATGCAAGTTGAAAATATCAGAAAACCTGAAAACTCTGAATTGAGTGTGATTTTCAAGGCTAGAAAAACTGAACTTCAGGCAAATGCCCATGCTTATTCATGCAAGGCTATTATCCCGCATCTTTACTCATCTTATGAATCGACAGGAAACCGTTTAGGAGTCATATTTACATGATAAGAGAAACAATGAATAGCAAGCAATACGATGAATTCTGATTAACCGGGCCATGACCTAACACAGGTACCTCAACATGTATTACCTTAAACAACGCTGTAATGTTTTTATAAAATACTGTTAGACTTAATGTTTAATAAGCCTACCCTATATTCTATGTATTACCGGTGCGCGTGTTATCAAATTAAACATGGTGCGATGTTAAACACTGTAAAGCATTTAAAACAAAAATATAATAATATACCTGGGGAATGATCATGATAAACATACAGAGTATTAAATGTTACACGGCGCACATTCATATTTAAGAAATGCCAGTTTATGCGGGATGTAAACATAATGATTGATTTTCTGATAGAGGTCAATAAGTCAAAAGAATCTAAATCTTAAAAGAATTACAAATATAACAACATGTAAAATACTTAATACAATTACACAAACTCACCTGCTAGGCAGATAATTGCCAGATATGTAAATTTCCTATTTAATTCCATCTTTGCGAAGTTCCGTTACTACTGTAAGGTACACAAATGTATCAATAATGAACTTACTGTTCACATAGCATGAATGGTATAGCGAAATACTTGATCGGTTTAGCGTGACGGCACGTTATTGATACTGGATTGGAGCGGAGTTACTGTCCTAAGATGATAATTTGGTTTTTACGGCGAAAAACGGGGTTATCTGGATTATTATCCGATATCGTAAAAGTAAACACTTACATATACTATATAGCATTATTCTTACAGAATCGTTTGTGTATTAATTAACGTTATGGCTCTGTCGGTAGGTCGGAGTAATTGTAACTATTAGTGCTTTGTACTCATAGGTTCGAACCCCATTAAGTGTCTTTTATAACCACAGTTTTTTCTCCAACTCTGTTTTTTATCATTATTCTTTGTTTATTTTTCGTTTTCCTTTTTGTTTTCTTCTTATAATATATATTTTATAGTATATATTTATTATTTTTTTATTTCCATTCTATTTTCCTTTTGTATTTTTTGATCGCAGTGTAATAAAATATTCGATATCATATTCATGTATGTATATGAAAAAAAAAACCGGTCAAACTTGTTTTCTGAACAATTGGCTGTTCTGAGGTAAAAATAAATGTGTGTTACCAGTAGTCGAACTTCAGCCTGTACGGGTAAAACACATTACTGACACGGTTGCTCTACCTACTGCGCTAACAAGTCATATGGTACTATGTAATTTTATTTTCATTTTTATAGGTTGTGGCATTGATCTGCCTTACCTATTTTTCGCATTGTTATTGGTCTTTGTTATGTAGACAAAAACGCAAAATTATAAGTTTTCATTCATAAATGACAAAGGCGAAGTTCAGATTGCAAAGAATGTATTAAGGCATACGTGTACCATGCATCACACGAATTACATATCAAATTTACAATGCACATATAATTAAATTATCAGTGTGTGACTTTTAAACGTCATCATTTACAATCGAAATGCTTTGCTAGTCAACCTGCATGTACATTTATATTCATTCAAATATAACATTTAAAAAAGCTTTGTTAGACAACCTGCATTTACAATTATAATTATTTACATATAATATTCTCCATAAAAACCTATTAAGAGATTAGTAAAAAAATTCTTTTTTTCATCACAGTCCAATTGGATAAAGGATAAATCAGGTAAACTGAATACTTCAAATGCATTATCACGTGTTCTGACTTCTTTTCAGAATGATAATTAACCTCGATTTCATATAATACCAGTATTATTATAACACATTTTTAGTTTTTATATGAACTATACCAACAGGAATTAAGTTGACCTCTTTATTTGCTATACTAATAGATATATTTCAATATTTTTTACAACAATTATCAATGTCAGGTCCGTGATCGTAACGGGGTCTATTTTTTTTATGTCTTTTTATGGCAAACTTGACCACAAAACTATAAAGGCATTTTTATAATTTTTTTTTTTTTTTGATATGATTTTTGATATGATTTTCTACTTTTTACCTTTAACTAACTTGGAATAGTCTATGAACTTCTACTATATTTTCATCTACACACTTTGCACATGCGAGAAAAAATACTACTTCAGGTCAATTTTCATAGCAAAAGACGGCGCCGTAAAAAGGTATATACGTGAATTCTTTCAGTGCACCTTAGAATGTCATGTCCGGCTTGCTTCTCTCAACAACTTACGATGTCATATTCTCAGAGACCAAAACTGGCATTGCAATAATTATTATAAAACAAGACGAAATTATTCCGGTATATTTTCCCCTTTAATTTTGTATGAATGTATTTCAACAACTTCAAGTGTCTTACTCACATTCACTTAACAGAACAATTGTCTCTTAATTATATACTCTTATCATTAAATGTCCGTTTAATTAAACAATGGTGCCAACGTAATGTAATATCTTCCTTATTCTATTGACATTAAAGTGTTTATTCTGATTTATATATAATGTATATCAGACCCTACATGTAACTATATATATATGGATAAAGAGAAATACTTGGAAAGCATCTTAATATAGGAAATAAAATAACAACCGAAATACTTAATGTGATCATTGTTCATTTTTTTAAAGTAGGTAAGCCCTGAAAGTGTTCACTGTCGCAATGGCACTATATATATCAAGTGCCGTTTGAACAAATGAAATTAAATTTGTCAACTTATAAATTTCCTTGAAATTCTTTGTTATGGCACTTTAAATACGATTGAGTGAGTGTCTGTTTAGGACTCAAGGTTTAAAGGTTATCCGAAAAAAAATTTCAGCGCAGTTGTTACTTTAAAACAATGAGTTTAACAGCGGAATAATGTCATCATTTCGGAGGAAAAAATACTTTAGTGCAGTAATTGTCATTGAATCGAGAAATATGCTTTGAAAGAACAAGATACACAATACATTTATAAGGAAATTTACGGAATCATAAATTAAAACGTAGGACACAAAAAAAATCGGAAAAGCTATGTTAACAACACTATGAGTGATATACTCTGAGTAATATGGGTTTTATATCACTAAATAGAAACCCAGACTTTCGTTTATAAACATAAATTATTACAATGATTCGACAGAGTATTTCTTGCATATCAGACTGGTGTTTCCGTTAATTTTACTCATGCCGGATATTTCATCTGTCATAGGGGTGCCAGATTAGTCGCATGATAAGCATGACGCTATTTCGCCGTTGTGGATGAAGTTGTAATTTCATAGGCTGCTGTACGAAAATAGTTACTGGTGTAAGGACATAAAAATTTCCAATCAGATTGGAATATCCGTCCCTCGGTAACCTGCCGATGGGCGAGTCCCCTGTGAACGGATATTAAGATCTGTACCGCAACATATGACAGCTATAACTAATTTCAAATAACAAAACAAACTGTTTGTTGCCAAAGTAAAATTTACGCTTAATACATGTATCTTATCGTTAAGCAACAGTAATTTCTAAAAAGGTATCTTAGTTGGTGGATTAGAGAGGTAGCACGTTCGATTCCTGATTTATTAAACATATTTTAAACAATATCTCTGTTTTTGATTATCATTTTAAAACATCAAAACGATAGAGATAACTGCAACGTTAAATTAGTTTCGCCATAAAAGCAGAATACAAAACCTTTATCTGATCAAATTGTCTATCGCAATTGTTAATTATTTTTTGTATAGCCAAATGTATGGTAGAAAAATAGAATTCAAAATATGTGTACTTAAGATATGAAATATGCTATAATTGTGTAAATGCATGTCTGCGGGGATTAAACCGAATGAAAAGGCAAAACTGAATGGGCCAAAAACAACCGAAGCGTAGACTGGTGTCCTGCGCACTAATATGGGAACCACTATAGAAAGGAGGAACCAGAATAAACGGAAGCAGTGTATAAAATACCGAATGACAATTTTAAAACGGAAAATGTAAAATAAAAATGAACGATTATTTTAAACTATCTTACTGTAAAAGAAAATCGAGCTCGCTTTGAGTCTTTGCCTTTATCTTATTGGCAATATCCCGTATTAGTCCCCGGGGGGGACTATTATTTTCTCACAAAATCTGTGTCATTCATGCATGACTTCACTGCGCATGCGCAAAATAATTAACTGTCAGTGCGCGTTGCACTTATGCCTATATGACGTGACAAATAACTTACATGTATGGATACAATCTTTAGCCATGTTAAATGTAATGCAGATATGACAACGTAACACATCACATCACATGTCTGCGTAATAATAAACATTGTATGTCATATAGAAATTTTCCAAATAATTATTGATATTCATTCCGTGTATATATACGGAATGAATGTCAATAATTAAATAATTTGACAATTAATTGTCATGTGAAAGTTAATTGATGATTAATGATTTTAATTCTGTGTATTATATATAACTTACGGATTGAATGTAAATTAATAATAATGAAAATTGTATATGACATCTTAATTTTGAGATTAATACTTTACATTCATTACCTATTTTATATACGTGTGTATTTGTGTGCACGTGTATCTTTCTGGAAATACATGTTCAATTAAGAATTGAATATTCACATAGTTATTCCCTTTTGTCTGTTTTATTGCATGATTTTACAAATTTTCGTGCTTTGTCAAGTTCATACACGTGTGTAAATTTATAGAATTGTATAATATAAATACAACGATAACACATGGTTTTTGTTCATTGTAATATGGCCACTAGAAATCAAAAAGTGTACAAATTATGGATGGAAATTCAAGAAATAATAGGTTTTGCTGATAAATGGTCTCATAAAATTAGAAGAAATTTTTGGAGACCGTCATTAAAACATTTTGATAGAATAATCACTTGCGCTTTTGCATATGTGAACGGATTAAATCCTGAAGTCTTTTTAGAGTGGGCTGAGCTAATGAATTTAGCCAGAGATATATCTGCTTAAATCACATTCGAGCATTATTCACGTTATTCGAGGCAGGAAATTACTCTTCATCATTATATGCTTTTAATGTCACAAATAACAGATATGAATATTTAAATGGAACTATAAGGAGATATGTTCATGCATCACGAAGAAATTAAGGTAAATTACTTTTATACAATTGGGGTATTAATTCGTGTGGTATTACCATATAAGGCAATGAAGAACAATGTGTTAAGTATAATTGTAATTTGGGGTACCATTTGGGTGTATACAACTGCACAATTACCTGTAAATATTATTATGATATACGTATTCCTTGAAAGTACTTAAACATATGGATTAAAATAAAAAATGACAATTAATTAAAGTTACAATTCCCATTTACAATATACTCACGTAATAGTCCCCGGGGATCTTTATTTCATTGTAAAATGCAAAGGATAATCGTCCCCTTACATTTTAAATCTCATTCATTCCGTTAATATTTATTTCAGACAGTAACCCCAAAAGAAAACCAAGCCCCATTTCTTATATTATTGATGCCCCCAAAGAAAACCCTTTTCCCGGGAAAAACTTCCCTTTATGTAGCGATCCATAATGATATTGTTATTGTAAAATATTGAATAGTCTATATATATAATCACGTATTAGTCCCCGGGGACTAATACGTGATTATATATATAGAGATATTAAAACATTTTTATGTAATTTATTGCTAGGGAAAAGGGTTTTCTTTGGGGGCTATAATGCTATAAAAATGGGGCTTGGCATTCTTTTGGGGTTACTGTCTTAAATAAATATTAACGGAATGAATCGTATTTACAATGTAAGGGGACGTTTATCCTATGCATTTTACAATGGAATAAAGATCCCCGGGGACTAATACGTGATTATATATATAGAGATGTTAAAACATTTTTATGTAATTTATTGCTATATAAAGGAGGGAAGTTTCTCCCAGGAAAAGGGTTTTCTTTGGGGGCTATAATGCTATAGAAATGGGCTTGGCATTCTTTTGGGGTTAGTGTCTTAAATAAATACTGACGGAATGCAACATATTTATAATCTAAGGGGACGATTATCCTATGCATTTTACATTGGAATAAAGATCCCCGGGGACTAATACGTGATTATATATATACAGTTGTTACAATTTTTCTATGTAATTTATTGCTATATAAAGGAGGGAAGTTTCTCCCGGGAAAAGGGTTTTCTTTGGGGGCTATAATGCTATAGAAATGGGGCTTGGCATTCTTTTTGGGTTACTGTCTTAAATAAATACTAACGGAATGAATCATATTTATAATCTAAGGGGACGTTTGTCTATGCATTTTACATTGGAATTTAGATCCCCAGGAACTTATACGTAATTATACATATTACATGTAAAAATCTCTGAACACAAACGGAATGAATGATATTTATATTATTAGTGAGCGTTTATGAAATGTAAGTTGCAATGAAAAATTTTTTTTTTTAATTCTTTCTTTTTTAACCTGTATTATGCCTCTTTACATTATACCACCAAAAATGTTTGCATTACTTCCATAGTTTTCAACAATTTTTAAACAATTATCAATGTCAGGTCCGTGATCGTAAGGGGGTCATCTTTTCATTCCTTTTTTTTTTTTTTTTGGCAAACTTGACCACAAAGCTATAAAGGCATCTTTTACTTTTTTGGTAAAAGCTACTTTATATAATTTTATACTTTTATTATTCAATTAACTTAGAACAGTCTATGAACTTCTATTATATCTTTATCTTTTTGCCTTACACATATTGCACATGCGCTATCCAGCTAGCTTACGGAACGTCGGTGGCTCTACTCAGGTGCCCGTTCGTGCCTGAAATAATGCACGGAAGGGCACCTGAGGTCTTCCTCCACCAGTAAAGCTGGAACGTCGCGATATGACCTATACCAGTGTCGATGTGACGTAAAACCCAAAACAAACCAACAAAATTGCACATGCGAGAAAAAATACTACTTCTGGTCAATTTTCATAGCAACAGACGGCGGCGTAAAAATACGTGAATCCTTTCAGCGCATCTAAGAATGTCATGTTCGGCTTCTCTCAACAACTTACGATGTCATATTCTCAGGGACCAAAACTGGCATTGCAATAATTCTTATAAAACAAGACAACATTATTTCGGTATATTTTCCCCTTTAATATATGTTATATAAAGCAGGAATGTATTTCAACAACTTCAAGTGTCTTACTCACATTCACTTCTCTTAATTATATACTCTTATTATTAAGTATCCGTTAAATTAAACAATGATACCAGCGTAATATAATATATTCCTTATTCTATTGGCATAAAAGTGTTTATTCTGATTTATATAATATATATCAGCTCCTACATGTTACTTTATATATGGATAAAGAAAACATCTTGACATTGGAATTAAAATAAAAACCAAAAGACCAGATGTGATTATTGTTTAATTATTTAAAGACAATAAGCCCTAAAATTGTTCACTATCGCAAAGACAATATATCAAGTGTTGTTTGAACAGACGAAATTAAATTTGTCGACTCGTTAATTTCGTTGACATTCTCTTTCTTATTCAACTTAAAATACGATTGAGCTAAGTGTCTGTCAAGGGTTAAAGGTTACCCGAAAAAGTTAATCAGCGCAGTTGTCACTTTTAAAAAAATGAGTTTAACAGCGGAATAATGTCATCATTGCAGAGGGAAAATTACTATAGTGCTGTAATTGTCATTAAATCGAGAAATATGCTTTAAAAGAACAAGATACACAACACATTTACATGTATAAGGAAATTAATGGAATCATAAATTAATACGTTGGCTACAAAAAAATCAGCAAAGCTATGTTAACAACACTATGAGTGATATACTCTGAGTAATATGGGTTTTATACCACTAAATAGAAACTCTTTCATTTATGAACATAAACTATTACAATGGTTTGACAGTGTATTTCTTGCATATCAGACTGGTGTTTCCGTTAATTTTACTCATGCCGGATATTTCATCTGTCATGGGGGTGCCAGATTAGTCGCATGATTAGCATGACGCTATTTCGCCGTTGTGAATGAAGTTGTAATTTCATAGGCTGCTGTACGAAAATAGTTACTGGTGTAAGGACATAAAAATTTCCAATCAGATTGGAATATCCGTCCCTCGGTAACCTGCCGATGGGCGAGTCCCCTGTGAACGGATATTAAGATCTGTACCGCAACATATGACAGCTATAACTAAATTCAAATAACAAAACAAACTGATGCCAAAGTAAAATTTACGCTTAATACATGTATCTTATCGTTAAGTAACAGTAATTTCTAAAAAGGTATCTTAGTGGGTGGATAAGAGAGGTAGCACGTTCGATTCCTGATTTATTAAACATATTTTAAATAATATCTCTGTTTTTGATTATCATTTTAAAACATCAATACGATAGAGATAACAGCAACGTTAAATTAGTTTCGCCATAAAAGCAGAATACAAAACCTTTATCTGATCAAATTGTCTATCGCAATTGTTAATTATTTTTTGTATAGCCAAATGTATGGTAGAAAAATAGAATTCAAAATATGTGTACTTAAGATATGAAATATGCTATAATTGTGTAAATGCATGTCTGCGGGGATTAAACCGAATGAATAGGCAAAACTGAATGGGCCAAAAACAACCGAAGCGTAGACTGGTGTCCTGAGCACTAATATGGGAACCATTATAGAAAGGAGGAACCAGAATAAACGGAAGCAGTGTATAAAATACCGAATGACAATTTTAAAACGGAAAATGTAAAATAAAAATGAACGATTATTTTAAACTATCTTACTGTAAAAGAAAATCGAGCTCGCTTTGAGTCTTTGCCTTTATCTTATGCCGGCTCGCCACGGCGAGCCGGTATTACGGTAGGATTTTACTGAGAAACAACCTAAAACTCCGAAGCTATCCAAAAATTTAATCGAAGCTTGGCTTCCAGCTTTCTACAAAATTTATCTATCAGGGCTAGGATCCAAAATTATTTAGCCAATCAAATTTAATCTTACATAGCGTCAAAAAACCTTCAATTTTCACGCCATTTTTAAAAATCAGCAAGTATTGTTTTGAGCGCAAAGATATAATGATGATTAAAATGTTTGTCTTTATGAATTCTTTTCAATAAATCATATTTACACTGACTTCTGATTTAGCGATTTCACCTGTTTTCTCTGTAGTAAGTTTTCGTTTGGTTAATTAACATAAGTGTACATCTGGTTCTGTGCATTTTTTTATTTTTCCTTTTTTTCCGGTCATTTTATCCTTTCCGGTATTTAGTGTATGTATTTACTGGCCGGGATCCGGAACGCCCGGGATCCGGGATCGTATAAGATATGGAGGAAAAACCTAATGAACTATATTTGTGTTGATTGTTGTCGTAATGAAAGGCCATAAAACGTTAATTTTTTTATTGTATATAATGAATGTTAAATTAATTTAACTTAGAATATAGATATATTTAGAGCTATTTATTAACAAACTTAAAATGCGGAAATCACAATACTTATAATTATATGCCTAATTAAATGGAAAAATCAAAGACTATTTTCTTGAATTGGTCAAATCCCGGGATCCCTGTATGTTTTAAAACGATCCCAGCTTTTCTGAAAACTATATACTTGAACTGGCCAATCCGTGAGATCTATTTACATTTTAATACGATCCCGGCTTTTCTGAAAACTATATTCTCTAACTGGTCAATTCCCGGATCCCTATATGTTTTTTTAAAATAGGATCCCGGCTTATCTGAAAAACATCTTCTTAGCCTGGTCAATTTCTGGGATCCCTATATTTTTTAATAGGATCCCGGCTTTTCTGGCTGAATTGATTGACAACTTGTGTTTACTTTAGGACTTGTGCCTCTCATTCCAATACTAAATAACATACATGTATTACAACTTAATTTTGTATAAAGAGACATCTTTATGAAATCTACCTATCTAACATTTTGTGGTCAAGGTCAACAGGCCATATAGTAAATGTGCATAGACATAGGTTCTTCATTCAATCTGTTTACATGCACCTTCATATATACTCATACTCATCTTGGTTAAACTGAGAGAACTTTATATGTCACTTTCAGTCAATGAGTTTAAGATTTTGAATTTACTGGCCCGAATTCCAGTTTTGAATTTATTCTACTAAATAATTAACAAAATTTTCTTAAACTTACACTGGCCTGAACTTATATACACTGGCCATCGGGCACCGGGCCAGTGTTGACTTCACTTTTATTTTGATGTTCGCTGAAGTCTCTTCAGCTAACAGAACTGTCATTTTTACATTTAAACACACCCCTTGAAAAAAATTACGAAGCGAGTCGCTACTAGCTTTTTTAAAAGCTAACCTTGTTATAAGATTACTCTATTGAGTTGAAGGAAACTATCTAGTGGTGTTCAACTCTTTGAAAGTCAACTTATAGACATATTCAACCTAATCCAACATTTCACATTGACTTTATATTACAAGTCACCGGTCCCAAAATTCTGTTCATTTCCGGGTAATAAGACCCGATTTATTTTGGAAATATTTTCCAAATTTTGATGCTTTCTTACCATATAGTTATGACAGCAAGAAGTTGTTGATAATTCTTTTTATATATACAGACGAAAGGCGGTTGCAAGCTACAGGAAGGTTGTTACACTTTATATTTATATGTTACACTGTTAGATTCTATCACATGTTGCAAAGATCTACCATGTCATCATAATTTTGCAGAGAGATTGATGTTAAGATGATTTGGAAGCATGCCATACAACTGCTTAAAAATAAATTGAAAACGGTTTAATAGATAAAGTTTCATTTTGGGCATTTCCTGTTAAAATAATATGCTGTAATAGCAAGCTCGAAGAGCTGGCCCAAAGGGCCTGCTCTCAAAGCGAGCTTTACGGTAAAGTGAGTACCTGCTAGATGATGGTTTTGAAAACTTATGTCGGAAGTACCGAACTGACACATCCCAACTTTTCGAATTGCAAGATAATGATAAAAGCCAAGGTATTCTGATTGAAAACGGAAGGGTAGACTGGTGTCCTGCGCACTTATATGGGAATTATAATAGGACAGGGAACCAGAATAAACGTAAGCAGTGTATAAAATACTGAATGACAGTTTTCAAACGGAAAATGTAAAATAAAATGAATGATTATTTTATACGATGTCATACTATTTTTATACTATTTCACGACACGGTAAAAGAAAATCGAGCTCGCTTTAAGGCTTTGCTTAATCTGACACAGACTGATAGCTCTGTAGCTGACTAAATTCAATCATAAATATTTGTATACACTGAACAGATCTGTTAAAGGCATGAGCCTTAATGGTTTGTCTCAGTATTTAAGTGGTCATTGCGCTCACTGTTCACTTTTCCATGCATGATACAACACTATATAATAGCCGAAATAGGTATTTTTACATGACTAACAATTGCCTGTGTTGTGATTGTCAGTCAATAGCAGGTGACATTGAGGTTGACTGTAGGTGTTATTGTTATCATCACTAAGACTGTTTGGAAGTATGCCTTGTATGAAATAAAATTGAAAATAACAAGTTCAATTTCATCATGTGTGTTTACTGGTGAATGATATATATATATATATATGCTGAAATTATCACTGTCAGGAAGAGATTGACAGACAATTCAGATTATTTGCATTTATATTGAAAAGATAGGCATGATAGAGCCCTCTTTTAATCATTAACTCATGTATATATCAAAAAGTAACCAAAGATGCTTTGAATACTGTTTCACAGCTCTGCTGACTTAGTTTACTTAATGCTTACACAATCTTTTTCCAATTAAAGGAATACTGTTTGCTCAGGGCTGATTTTGCCGTTTGCTTGATACCTTATGCCACCGCAGAGTATTTTCCCTATATCGGACAAACACATGGATGTGTGCAATGAGAAGTCTCATTATGCAAGAATTACAAAAAAACCTGCAAAATTTGCGAGAATTACATCATCCTCTTTCTTTATTAATCTGTATTTCTTGCATATTTATTATCATTTTAGTTTCTGTTTTGAAAGTTTTCAAATTGTCTCCATGTTATTGAAATGTCAGTCATATTAAAGTGTTGTATAAATATTAGGCAGGGTACAAAAAGCAGATTGGTACGCTTTGATAAAATCTTCAAATTTTAACTTTGCTTCTTATGGATTGAACCAGTGAAAATATATAAACTCTATGTAAAACAATCTCATTTTCCAGTGCCTTCAGTTCACGCAGTTTGGTGCTGAAATTTGGCACCAATTCCCAGCCCCATGTAAGGAAAGTATTTAATTTTGCACAATTTTTTAAAGATATGCCCAACAATTTATTTTTAATAATACCTACCTATATTTGCCAAAAGCAGGAGACATTAATGATTATAACAATAAGTTATTATCCCCCGCCGATGGAATCGGGAGGGGGATATAGTTTTGGCGTTGTCCATCCGTCCGACCGAATTTCGTTTCCGGAGTAGTTCTCTGCAACTACTGGCTGGAATTCAACGAAACTTTATGGGAATCATCAATATCAAGAGGAGATGCGCATATCGTCAGCTTGTTCAGGTCAGACCCTTTGACTCAGTGTAATGGCCCTTGATTAGTTATGCAGTATGCATATAGAGTAAAATTTCGTTTCCGGAGTAGTTCTCTGCAACTACTGGCTGGAATTCAACGAAACTTTAGGGGAATCATCAATATCAAGAGGAGATGCGCATATCGTCAGCTTGTTCCGGTCAGACCCTTTAATTCAGAGTTATGGCCCTTGATTAGTTATGTAGTATGCATATAGAGTAAAAATCATTTCCGCACTACTTCTCTGCAACTACTGGCTGGAATTCAACGAAACTTTATGGGAACCTTCAATACCAAGAGGAGATGCGCATATCGTCAGCTTGTTCCAGTCAGACCCTTTAACTAAGAGTTATGGCCCTTGATTAGTTATGCAGTATGCATATGGAGTAAAAATCATTTCCGCGCTAGTTCTCTGCAACTACTGGCTGGAATTCAACGAAACTTCATGGGAATCTTCAATACCAAGAGGAGATGTGCATATTGTTGCCTTGTTCCGGTCAGACACTTTAACTCAGAGTTATGACCCTTGATTAGTATAGAGAAAAAATTGTTTCCGCGCTACTTCTCTGCAACTACTGGCTGGAATTCAACGAAACTTTATGGGAACCTTCAATACCAAGAGGAGATTCGCATATCGTCACCTTGTTCCGGTCAGACACTTAAACTGAGAATTATGGCCATTGATTAGTTATGCAGTATGCATATAGAGCAAAAATCTTTACGGCGCTACTTCTCTGCAACTACTGGCTGGAATTCAATGAAACTTTATGGGAACCTTCAATACCAAGAGAAGATACGCATATCATTGCCTTGTTGGTGTCAGACACTTTAACTAAGAGTTATGGCCCTTGATTAGTTATGCAGTATCCATATAGAAAAATATTAGTTTCCTCGCTACTTCTCTGCAACTACTGGCTGGAATTCAATGAAACTTTATTGGAACCTTTAATACCAAGAGGAGATGCGCATATTGTTGCCTTGATCGGGTCAGACATTTTAACTTATGACCCTTGATAACTTAGGCAGTATACAACCAGAGCAATAATCGTTTCCGTGCTACTGGCTGGAATTCAATGAAACTTTATGGGATACTAAGAGGAGATGTGCATATAGTCGCCTTGTTCCGGTCAGATACTTATAACTCAGATTTATGGCCCTTGATTAGTTATGTAGTATGCATACTGTATCTCATTGGCATTTCCAGATATTACTATTTAACACAATAGAGTTATGGCTCTGCTATTGCCCTGAATATTTATCAAGTTCAAAGAATATTACTGTTTATGCCATGATTAATATATAAATAAAGCCTCATGTTTTCAGTTGTTGTGTCAATAAAAACCAGTACTCGGCGGGGGATATAAATTCAACGAATTTGCTTGTTGAAATTTGTTTTGCAAAATAAAATACTGGTATGTAATTGTTAACAGCATGAGTATTGTCACTTAATGTACAAAATGTATGTGCAGCAAAATTTTACTGAAATTGACCCCCCCCCTCTCCCAAAGGAACATGCCATAGTGTTAGGGTTAAATTCCCCTTCCTACAGGTATATTGCACAGGTTCTGTTCCCACAAAACATAGACAGAGACAACAGCAGTTGTGCCAAGCAACACTCAGTAAGTGGGTAAACAGATATTGATTAACTGATAAGTCAATTGAACATTTCTTTTCATTCTGTGTATAGTTTGATATTGGAATCTGACTATTTTTGGTTGAAAATATTTATTTTAATTAATATCATGTACCATTATTTCTGTTATCAGCATGCTTTGATATTGGTTTTAAACATATTTATTTAAGCTCGATTGCGAAACAAGTTCTTGCAACTTATATTAATCAGTTTCGAGTCCGCTTCCTTGAACCAACCAGTACTGGTGTCATATGAAGAAACATGGTTGTGACCAGATCTTGAATGGAATTATGTAGCTTATGTTAACATTGTACAAGTTATTAATCTTTTATTAATTATAATGATAGTATAAGCACTACAAAGGTTGATATATTATAAAAACAATGTTTATTTATAGCTTGCCTCTTCTGAAATTGCCACCCCACAAAAAAAAACATTCTGAAAATAAAATGAAGGAAAGGAATCATTCTGGTCATATGAATTCTTTATTGTCCAATTATTGTAAAGTTTAACACATGTTTCATTAACTTTTTGTTCCATAAAATTCATCCGACTTGATAAACAACTGCATTTCCCTGCGATTGTCCACAGATTTCATCGGAGTCAACATTGATGGCTTTACATAAATATCAGCAGTGCTCAAAAGTTTTCTGTCTGCAGGGTCTCGCAGATTATTCTTAAGCAAATTTTAATTAGCATGATCATGTGTCTCAACCATGTGTTATACAAAATCCACACTGAGCATACTGTTGTTCTAAATTTAATACTTTTGATGATGTTAGTGAAGGAAAGAATATGATAGGTTGTTTTAGTTCACTGTATATCTGTAAATATTTTGTTGTTTATAAATTTGTTGTAACTGTATATACATGTAATATGTATATTATGATAGAGGCTCAAATAGGGAAGATTGGGCTTGCCTAACTGTGTTGCCTTTATAAATAGTCGTCATCGTCATCATCATCATCATAATTATTATAAAGTAATCAGAAATGTAAAGTTTAAACATTTAACACGCGTATTTTATAATTTTCAGGTATGGCGGAGGAGGAGATATTGTTTGATGATGTGTACGAGCTCCAAGACGTCATCGGAAAGTAAGTTTTCTTTATATTCTTTCTATGTCAGTTATTAATATATAGGCAGAGATTTTTCTACAAATGGACCATATTTGTCTTTCTCATTTCTTACAGAATATTTCACTGATCATGAGGCAGGTAATAAATCTTGTGATAACACAGGGTGAAAATTTAGCTTAAAGTACAACATGTATCTATTTTGCTACCAATTCTTAAAGGGAAAGACAAGGTTAGAATTAAAACTTGATTTCAGAAAAAGAATACTATAAATAATAACTCTGCAAATTTTCTGCCGCCAAATAATAATATTAAACGAATGATAACAAAATTTAAATCGCTAAATCACCGATTTCTACAAATCAGTAGGCGCGGCCATGTTTGTGTATTGGCCGTATAAAAACAGGTGCGCGTGATGTCATTTCCCCACATCTTTAGATTTATGATAAATCTAGTTGAATCGTAGCGAAATATTAATATAATAAAGTATTGACCAGACAATTTAATTTTCACAGGAGGTGTAGAGGAGATTTTTTTATGGTTCAAAAAACGTAACAATATCCTAAAAAAATAAAAATAAAATAAAGAAACAAATAAAAAATCAACGTCTACCGGTCGCACCACTTGAGGCCAGTGATGCCCGTTACTCCAAACAATGCTATGTTCATTAAAGTCTCATCTTGATGTAATTAAACAATATTTCACAGATTTAATAAATAAACATGTTATCATTTAACAAAGTTCACAATCAAATAATGCAATTAAATAAACAAAAGCACCAAGGAATAATTGGCTGTTAATTATTGAACGGCGATAATTATCATTATTATTATAAAAATCCTACTAAAACGTGTTCTTAATAGTACATGTAATTAAATTTTTGCAGTTTGATTCTGACTTTCAAATTGAAAGGTGTGAACATATGTTATAATTGATGTACACATTTCAAAAATATAAGCAACCCTTTTGAAAAGTAAATTGTTAACATGTCTGTCAACGTATGATGCCGCGCATCATAATCGTAACCTAATATTTACTGCAGGCAAAACATTTTTATTGGCTGCTCAAAAATCTAATTTGCATAATTTATTCACACAATTGCTGGTTCTTACTACTTATGTCTAATATTATGCATTGTCCATTTTAATTGTTCCTAATTTGCACCAAATGTTCCTGTCACACTGTGTACTGACGATTTTTATTGCTCCTTGTATGCCCCTGTGCCGACAGACCTTTTGATCATGCACAATGTTGCCCTGATTGGTTAATCACCATTGTCCAATATTCTAATGACATCTATTTTATTTACGCTTCATCAGTGTACTGAATGACCTTAGGGGAAATTAAGTTCCACACCTGTCAAATTATACTGTAAATTACAGCATTTCATAAAATAGCAACACATTTTTTTTTCAGTTACCAATAATCATTTTAAATATTAAGTATAGATTAATGATTTTTTATTAGATTAAATTTACGGTAGTAGAAATGCGTATCTGTGTGGGAAAGGGATTGGGTAAGTAGATAACGTGGAAAAAAGCTATAGGGAACTGGATAAACCCGAGAATATGCGTAATTACAGGGGAATGGGCAACCTGTTGCTGTTGGTACCAGTTTTGACTGGGTGCCTAAATAACCTAACTGACAGTTTTGTTTTCATACGATATTAGTCTGGCTGCCGATTTTCCTGCGCCATTCTCATTTTTAGCGTCAATGGCGGAAAATCGCGTCCTCAGCAGATCTCCGCATATTGGTTTTAGTTGATATTTTACGCTGAAAAAAAGATACATGACCGGCGATACCTTATTCGGACAGCTTGTTTAGCGAAAATTAAGTACAAAATAAAAGGATATATCGTCAATTTGAAGAAGTTTCTCATAGTACCCAAATTAAATTGATGGTTTATCTTTGAAAATTAAGCAGTCAATGCTTAAATCATGTGGTGGGATCATCAGCAAGCTTGAAAATCGGACAAATGATAATTAATGTCGCGGCGTCTTCAATTAATTAATTAAAGCAATTCAGTTCCATATGATGTTTTCATAAATAATATATAATATACGCAATAAGATTAATAAGTTCTTCATCAAGATATATTTCAGTTGTACCAGCGTGTACACTTATACCGGAAGTGGGTGTAACACGTCACAATCTCGGTCTCGTCTGTCTCGCGAGAATGACAGAACGCCAAAATGGCGGCGCCCATGAACTTATTTCTCAAGAAAAAAATAGTGTCTTAAAACACGAATTTCTCACTCATAGGGTTGATGTCAACAGAAAAACTGCCATGGTACCTCTTTTTAAATGATGAATATTTATATTAGACAGACATCAATCCATCCATTCCTATTTCTTTAAGTTACAAAAAGAGATGTAAGATACTTTATTGTCCTGTTTATTTTTTCTTTTCAGGCATACTTTGTAATGCAAAGTAAATTAAAAATGTTAAAAAATATATTCAAGGTATCATTTTGTATTCCCTAAAGAGTTATTTCCGAACTAACTTCAAGCAAAAGTTGTATTAAATGAAAACTTTTACATTGTTGACTTAATATCTTTGGAAATTATGCTGTTGTAATTTTGATGTTATATTCAATCAATAATGATTGACATCTTAAGGAACTCTTGAATACTCCTGAACTATCATGGTGACATCTTTAGGAACTCTTGAATACTCCTGAACTATCTTGGTGACATCTTTAGGAACTCTTGAATACTCCTGAACTATCATGGTGACATCTTTAGGAACTCTTGAATACTCCTGAACTATCTTGGTGACATCTTTAGGAACTCTTGAATACTCCTGAACTATCTTGGTGACATCTTTAGGAACTCTTGAATACTCCTGAACTATCTTGGTGACATCTTTAGGAACTCTTGAATACTCCTGAACTATCTTGGTGACATCTTTAGGAACTCTTGAATACTCCTGAACTATCTTGGTGACATCTTAAGGAACTCTTGAATACTCCTGAACTATCTTGGTGACATCTTTAGGAACTCTTGAATACTCCTGAACTATCATGGTGACATCTTTAGGAACTCTTGAATACTCCTGAACTATCTTGGTGACATCTTTAGGAACTCTTGAATACTCCTGAACTATCTTGGTGACATCTTTAGGAACTCTTGAATACTCCTGAACTATCTTAGTCATATTTACAAGAATTTTCATTACAATTTTTAGCTCGACTATTCGATAAGAATAAGTAGAGCTATTGCAGTCACCCGAGCGTCGGCGTCGGATGCGGCTTAACCACTTATGTTAAAGTTTTTGTAATAGTTCAAATATTTTCAAAGTCCATTGACATATGGCTTTGAAACTTTGCAAACTTGTTCACCATCATGACCCCAACCTGTAAACAGGAGGAGGTAACTTTATCAAGCATTTTGACAGAATTATGCCCCTTTTTCGACTTAGAATTTACGTTAAAGTTTTTGTAATAGTTCAAATATTTTCAAAGTCCATTGACATATGGCTTTGAAACTTTGCACACTTGTTCACCATCATGACCCCAACCTGTAAACAGGAGGTGGTAACTCTATCAAGCATTTTGACAGAATTATGCCCCTTTTTCGACTTAGAATTTACGTTAAAGTTTTTGTAATAGTTCAAATATTTTCAAAGTCCATTGACATATGGCTTTGAAACTTTGCACACTTGTTCACCATCTGTCCCCAACCTGTAAACAGGAGGAGGTAACTCTATCAAGCATTTTTTTTACTATCAAGCACTAAGAATAGTCGAGCGTTGCTGTCCTACCGACAGCTCTTGTTACCTTAACCTAAATTCTTTAATAATTTTGTCCAGCGACCATATTTGGTAATATGAAAGGGAAGCCACTCTTTTAAGACTGTACTATGAAAGGAAAAACATGCCTTGAGCCTTGTCTGACAGCACATGTGTGCAGGCTCAGGCCTGGCACCTAATTTGTAAATCATTTCTGGTTCCAGTATGTTAAAACAGCATACCTCCGGATTCATGTTTATGTTCATGAACATTTTGAAAATGTGTAATTAAAAAGCAAAATATTTTCAATGGAACAAAGAAAGTATATTATACATTGCACACTTTCATTCCATGTAAATTACCAAATAAATGTCAAAATAGCAAAAAACCTGACTGTGTTTGTTACATAGTAGAAATATGGTGATAAATATTGCAAAATCAGTCATTTATTATATGTAACATGTAAGTTATTTCTTGAATTGTTAAAATGTGTACTTTTCTTAAAATCTTTGTACACTTTTCTTAAGGTTGATTTTCTTGAAATATTTTTGACACATCTGGAGGTATATACACCTTAAAGTATTGGTATAGAAAGATATTGAGTGTGACAATGTATCTTAAGTTATTTATCGTAGTCCTCAATTATAAAGAAGAGTTTCAGGAGAACATATAAGGGAGACAAATGTTGCCAAACTAAATTTTCAAAACAAGTGGTTATCTCCTTTTTTAGACATTTTTTAAACATAGTTGTGGGTAAAGGCTACCAAGAAATGTTTAACCTTCCATTTATAAGATAAATTGTTATACTAAGTCAGTAATGTAACTTATCAATAATTAATAATGTATTGATTAATCAGATGATAATAGATTAAAATTGACAAAGTTTTACACTATTGTCTGTATAGTGATATTACAAAAGAAAGGGGCTAGAATTTGTGTCAATGAAGTAAAATGTGTTGCAACTGATTATCTGTATAACATTTTAATAAAATCAGCACAGGGTGAGATTTGATTGGAAGTCTGCCATTTTAAGCTCGACTATTAACATTGTAATATATTTTATACGTCGTTTCTTACCTTCTCTTTTAATTGGTATTTGATGACCGTTAAGCTTTTGGTCAAGGTCAATAATTCTCATATTTTCATTTAGAAAATGTGCAGTACTGAGATCACTGCTTCTCCAGCAGCTTTTGTTATTCTTTACTTCATCATGAACTAACGTCATACAGGGACGTTCATGCCAACATTGGATTGGTTCCGTGCATTTTTTTTTGTCAAGAAGAATTGCCAAATTATGTCTTTGTTTGTCAGGGAAGTCCACTGGGTTTTCCATCTGCTAAAAATATGTGCTCATTAGCAGAAGCTATGGTGACATTAATAAATTAGTTTTCTTGTTTTGTCTTCTTTTGTGTGTTTTTTTCGTGCTCTCAAGTTAGATTGTATAGTTGTTGAGATAATTTGATTCTGTCAGTCAGACTGTTTATAGAGAAAGGACTGGTCAACATTTTGTTATATTCACAACTTTTATATATTATGTTAGATCTCTATACACTGTGAAGATGCTCACAAAATTGCCTATGCTTTCTGCATCTTAGATGGTTCACTACCTATGCTAGCTTCTCAGGCCATATTTATCTAATTCTGGTTATACCACCCTGTATATCGCCTTGTATAACTAATAATATACAATGCAAAATAATTACTCTGAGGCAAGGTTAAGGTTATCACATGACTTATCAATCACCACTGTGGGTTTGAACCTCCCCAGTGTCTTTGGATACTTTAATGTGGGTAAGCTATCAAACTAATTTTTAAAAGATCAGTGGTTCTTCTCAGGTGCCACTAAAATAATGGACACAGGACCACCTGAGGTTTCCCTCCCAACTCGTGTGATATAAAAACCCAACAAAAATATAACATATGAGCCGCATCATGACAAAACCAACATAATGGTTTGCGACCAGCATGGATCCAGACCAGCCTGCGCATCCGAGTCTATTACAAGTAGAGAAACTGATAATGCAAAGAATGGATCCTGATCAGACTGCGTGGATGCACAGGCTGGTCTGGATCTATGCTGGTCACAAACCCATTATGTTGGTTTTGTTATGACGCGGCTCAATTATATTGTCAGTCTACCATTATCGGAGTAAATAACCTGCGTTATCAGTTTTCAATTGCATTTAATTCTCAAGAACATTGTCTTCTAAATTAATTGAAAGTGTTAGGTGCATAACCATACGTCTGTAGCTGTTGATTTTACCAATTTAACAATCATGACAATATAGATGTTTCATATCAAAAAGTTTGCTGTGACTTGGTGAAATAGGTTATTTATTCCCTTAGTCCTCTAAATATGTTTCATATATTCTATAAGGTACTAAGCATTAATTTTATTCTGATGGGGTGTCCATGGCCAAATGGTTAAGGTCTTTGATGTCAAACCTGTGACTTGCCTCTCATTGCACCAGCATCTTCAGATTCGTCATTTGAGAAAACTATCCAGCTATAAACTTAAGGAACATTGGTGGTTCCACTCAGGAAACCATTTGTGCCTGAAATTATACACAGAAGGGCACCAAAAGTCTTCCTCCACGGGTAAAGCTGGAATATAGCCATGTGAGCTAGTATATTGTGTTGATGAGACGTTTAACCCAAACAAACAAATTTATTCTTAGTATTATGACTGTTGATAATTGTGAAATGATATTAAAATATTAAAACTTTCGCAGTTTAATACAAATAACAGTAGAGGGTTTTTTTTTCTGCATTTTTAGCTCGACTATTCGATAAGAATAAGTAGAGCTATTGCAGTCACCCGAGCGTCGGCGTCGGCGTCGGCGTAACCACTTATGTTAAAGTTTTTGTAATAGTTCAAATATTTTCAAAGTCCATTGACATATGGCTTTGAAACTTTGCACACTTGTTCACCATCATGACCCCAACCTGTAGACAGGAGGAGGTAACTCTATCAAGCATTTTGACAGAATTATGCCCCTTTTTCGACTTAGAATTTACGTTAAAGTTTTTGTAATAGTTCAAATATTTTCAGAGTCCATTGACATATGGCTTTGAAACTTTGCACACTTGTTCACCATCATGACCCCAACCTGTAAACAGGAGGAGGTAACTGTATCAAGCATTTTTTTTACTATCAAGCACTAAGAATAGTCGAGCGTTGCTGTCCTACCGACAGCTCTTGTTTCTGCATTTTATGTATACATTGATTTAATAAGGATAAACAGTTTTGTACAATTTCATCCAGAAATAATGATAAAGTAGATTTAAGTGTGCATATAGGAGTTAATGTGAAAATAAGCAGGAAATATTTCATCCCCATCTAAAACAAATTAATCAGGCTTACACTATCCCAGAATGCATTGCTTCCAACAAAACTGTCTGATTGGACAACAGTAGAGATTTTCCTGAGGAAAATATGCATGACCAAAGAAGCAGACAAATTAATTGATTATCAATGGAGAGAATTGTACAGACTTTGTTGATCCTTGATTTGAAAAGCACTTCAGTTTTTGTTATGAGAAAAATCACAGCAAGGAAGATTGTCTAAGTTTTGTTTTGAAGGATAAGTATTATATTTGTTGTGGACTTGAAACATTTGGCTACTCACTGTTTCTGTGCCTGCTTGTGCCTGAAATAATGCAAGAGGAGTCCTGTTGTTCTCCTCTACTTCATGTAGTAAAAGCTGAAAAGTTGCCTTACAAACCCCCCCCCCCCCCCACACACACCCCACACATACTCAAGCACACATGTACAAAATCTAAATTCATATTCCTACTCTTAACAAGGTTGAGACCGGTTGTCTGTGATTGTTTTTAACTTTAGGACAAAGCTGTTCTTGTTTTTTTTGTCTTTTGCACTAAGTTCTGATCAAGATTATTATCCTGCACAATTTGTTTTAAAGTAATCCTGTATCAAACTTAAAACCTATAACATAAATTATTACATGTGTGTCAATGTACAGAACAAGGAGTAATGACAAAATGTTCTTTATAATAGATGTATATGTTATGGTACATTCTTTGTTATCTTCCATCTAGAAGTTGGTATGAACTAATGGATGTATCACCACCAAAAAGAAAGCCATTATAAACTTGTTGGAACCGGATTTGACAAGCCTTTGTCACCAGTATATAGCCAGGCCAGTCTGCACCAGTATATAGCCAGGCTAGCCTGCACATTCATGCAGTTGAAATTACTATCTCACTCCAGTCTGTACACTATTGGCAGACGAATTTCAAATTTTCATCTTGATATCCCTAAAATTTATAATAGACAGTCCCAGATATAGTAGGGGGACAAGTCCATGTAAGAAATTCAGCAGGTTAAGGGTTAAGTATAAGAGGTCAGTAAGACATAGTTTAAAGATAGTATGCTCATGTAAAACTATCAAATTTGTAAAATTTGTATATGTCTGGAATATTTGTATGGTTTTTAGGATCAGATGAGAAATCATAGATAACTGGAATAACTCTCTTGTATGCCTTTTATACCTTTTACAAAACTTTCATCAGTGAAGAAATCATATCTAAGATCTGTCCCTCATATATTAGGTATTCAGTTGTTAAGGGATATCAAAGACTTATATCTACCTTTCTTTTCATCAATACTCCTTGTTCTGTTGTATCAATAAATCTCCTTGTTCTGTTGTATCAATAGATCTCCGTGTTCCGTTGTATCAATAAATCTCCGTGTTCTGTTGTATCAATAAATCTCCATGTTCAGTTGTATCAATAAATCCAATTAGTTCTGGTGAATTTAATTAACAGTTGAACTGATTAACTACGACTCCATCTGCCTTTAGTCATTGATCTTTTACTTATTGTTGTACAAAACATGGCTATCTTCTCACAATAAAATCAGTACATGTACATACATACATAGTACAGTAAATTCTCTCTATTAAGACCACTAACGGGACTGAATCAAAGTGGTCTTAATAGTGAACTGGTCTTAATAGTGAATAAGTCACTTTAACAGCTGACGAAGTCCAACTTAACTTAATGTATACCTTGAATAGTTTTATGCACATGGTACATTTACTTAATTAAATGAGTAAAAAGAAACACAATTTTTTTAAACAAAAAACATTTTTTAATGCATGATAATATGATACATCATTAATATAATGAAAATATTAATTTAAGTTTCCTCTTTAGAAGAAAAATATGAGGTATTAAATATAGTTATGACTCTCATTATGATTTAAACATTAATTACAAATCGACATAAAGCACACATGAACTGATAATTTGGTGTAATTAGCATTTTTTACCATACTTGCTATAAATTGTGATGCACAACAAACAATTTTAAATGCTATTTACCTGATTATTACATCCTAATTATGCTGACAAATTAATCGTTTCTCACACCATAGCAGCTTAGATTAATTAGCCAGAAGTGGTTTAAACTGATCATGTTGACGCTTGAATGCTAAAGATACATCGTAAAGCAAGCGTCTAATCAATCGATATATACTAATGACCTCATTTGACCCGGTGTATTTGTTTACGCCAGAGGGAAGATTACGACAATTAATTGGGGGGCAATAAACACCAAGTGATGTCTGGTCATTATGTTGCATGGTCGTAATACAGGTTAATGTTTTGATAAGAAATACACACAAATGTCTGACAGAAGTGGTCGTTATGCCGGATTAGAGACGTGGTCGGTATACTGGTCATTTTTCTCAATGAATAAAGAAGGCAAATATTTTGTACTTTTAAAAAGTGCCTGTAATAGCGGCGTGGTCCTATTTGTGGCGTGGTCGTTAGGTGGCATTTTACTGTAATTGCAACATTCTATGATTTAAATTCATTCAAATGTCCTGGCTGTTGTAAAATGCTTGTTAAAATAATGCATAAATTCTACATAATTAATGCTTAACTGCGCAAATTGCCAAAGTAAGCAACAACGTTAGTAAGTAGACCAATAAAGTAAATGAAATTGAAAGAAATAAATTAAGTGTTTACAATATGGTTGCTATATTATATTTTTAACCTCACTATAAATATTTCTAGGAAAGTGTTTGCTTTTCAATATTCTTTGTGATTCATTGATAATTAAGTATGTACCGAAACACATAATTATATAAAACTGAATTGTTTTTGATATACCCGAGACATTTGCCAAACTTCTGATGTCATACAATGCTAAAATACACGGTGCATATCTATATCGGTACCCTCTTTGCGAAATCTGCTGAAACGGTACCCTCTTTGAACATGCACAGGTCATTCTATGCTAAAAACAAACCAGCGATGGATACCAATCCAGTAAAATTTCATTGTAATAAGGAAAGGAGGTATGTCACGTAGAAAAGATGTATACCACTGAACACTATAATGTTTTATTTATGTACCCATTTGTCATGTGCCCGATTTTCATGTACTGCAACTTCACAATAAGCAACAAAAAATCAACATGTCTTGCCTCGCCCATCACCTCGACATATTTTTCAGGCTGAAATGAACCTGTGGCTTGATTGTATATGCATCATACATATTTAATATGTTCATATACATATCAATTGGACAAATGGCAGTA
Source organism: Ruditapes philippinarum (assembly GCF_026571515.1). Lineage (NCBI taxonomy): Eukaryota > Metazoa > Mollusca > Bivalvia > Venerida > Veneridae > Ruditapes > Ruditapes philippinarum. Next base: position 28,203 of record NW_026852899.1, read on the forward strand.
AATTGTCAAAAATAAATGTAGAATTCATAAAAACACCCTACTTTCAGTTTTGCAGCGGCACATACGGGCTCATTGTAACCTCTCTTCATTTAAATTTTTATATCACAGGTACCCTCTCATTTTTAGCTCGACTATACGAAGTATATGGAGAGCTGTCCTACTCGCCCCGGCGTCCGCGTCCGCGTCCGCGTCCAGATTTTAGATTAAAGTTTTGGTGCAGTAAAATATTTTTCACTATAACTTTGTCATTTCTTAAGGTATCAACTTCAAACTTCAAATATATGTTCCTTATCATCAACCACATCTTATGTGACAAGGTTCATAACTCTAGCACCAATATTTTCAGATTTATCTCCCCTTGAACTTAGAATTTTCCTTAAAAAATACAATTTTTTACTGTTACTTCTTTATTTCTTAAGGGATCAACCTCATACTTCAAATACATGTACCTTATCATCATCCCCATCTTATGTGACAAGGTTCATAACTCTAGCACCAATATTTTCAGATTTATCTCCCCTTGAACTTAGAATTTTCCTCAAAAAATACTATTTCTTACTGTTTCTTCTTAATTTCTTAAGGGATCAACCTCATACTTCAAATATATTTACGTTATCATCATCCCCATCTTATGTGACAAGGTTCATAACTCTAGCTCCAATATTTTCAGATTTATCTTCCTTTGAACTTAGAATTTTCCATAAAAAATATTATTTTTTACTGTTACTTATTTATTTCTAAAGGGATCAACTTCATACTTCAAATATATTTACCTTATCATCATCCACATCTTATGTGACAAGGTTCATAACTCTAGCACCAATATTGCAATAATTATCTCCCCATTAACTTAGATTTTTTTATTAGAAAAATGTTATTTTTTATCATTACATTTTTATTTTTAATTATATCTACTTCAAACTTCAAATACTTATTCCTTATCATCAATTACATTTTATGTGACAATGTTCATAACTCTTGAAGCAATATTTACAGATTTATCTCTCTTTGAACTTAAGATTTTCTTTAAGAAATATAATAACTTCTTTACTTTTAAGGTATCTACTTCAAACTTCAAATATATATTTTCTTATCATTACACAACTGTTGTGTGACAAGGTCCATAACACTAGCATGACTATTTCTAGAATTATTCCCCTTGACCTTGGAATTAATGTTAACAAATATTATTTTTTTACTATAACTTAATACATAATTTTACATAATTGATTTTTCTTTCATAGTTTTGTCCTCCTTACTGCGTCCAGTATTTTATTAGTCGAGCTTCGCTGTCTCCTGTGACAGCTCTTGTTTAACACATAGGTACCCTCAAAGCACGACATATGCTATTATTTGCGTTAATCGTTAAGTATGTATGTAATATTTCTTTCTTTAATGTAAATATTACATACTTAGCTAAACACAATTCATTCATAAAAAGTACATTGGAATGTCATTAATTTTAAAATACGCGACTTGTCTAACATGCAGGTGTTGTAATGCAGATTAAATTTCAAGCACCAGTATACAAAGTAGATAACCCTATCTCATATGCAAGACTAACTTATATGTAATAGAAATAGAAAGAAAATGAAATAGAAAAACAGAAATGATTTATTTGTTTTAATAGCTTAAAAACATTATAGAGAGCATAAGATGTAGAAAACTTTCCGAGTCATCAGTGACATAGTGACGTATTTGACAAACAGTTTGTGTAGCAGATAGCATGGACAAAAATGTGAACCAATTCCAGCTTGATGATGTATTATATTAATGTAGTGATGGATATAGAAATTTTTACATTGATGAGTTAATGATATAATGGGAAGATTAGACCATTAATAAAATCAGAAATCGATCCTACACAAGGTTACATACAATATAACAGCTTGATAATGTTGGTGATAATACAGGCAATTATAAGGTGAAATAATCAACCAGCATCATCTATATCGCTTGCTTTAATTCTTTTTTCATTCTCACCGGAAGTCAAGTTTTTTTCCCCCATCCATTTATATTAATAGAACTTATTATCTATCAGTGAAGTGAATAAAAAATTAGCCTGGATTTCAATTTGACATGGATTTTCGTTGCATTCGTGACATAATAATTTTATGATTTATATATGAAGAGAAATTGCTTATTTTTTCAGTGTCCCTCAGTAGAAAAATGATCATAGTGGAAACATATGTACATGCATAATGCTAAAATGATTCAGATTTTTTAAGGATATCTAGTTATTATATAGCTGAGTTATACAAGTTATTTATAGTAAAATGTTTATTATAACATTATACAGTCAAAAAAGGGAAATAATTCATGTTAAAATTTTACAAGTTTTTGTAAAATATTATATCAAAGTTTCTATAACTACAAACTTAATATCTCCATGATTGTGAAATATTAAATGCACTCCAGTAAATTATGTTTACTTATACATATTTATGAATTTAAGAATAAATTCGGGCTTGAAAAAACAATCCTGGCAAACAAACCGACAGAGTAAGTGATATAAACACCAGGATTGTCCAATTAAAATTGATGTTACAAACATGCAGTATTATAATTATATTGTATTATATGTGACTTGAATGCAGGTCTTTTAAAACATTTAACAGGAGCTATTATGAGCAACATATCTGTATGCGATATTTGTCTAAGGTGTAGAAACAGTCGAGTGTTTATTTGATTTTCTCTTGTGATGTAATGAAATTTACATCTGTCTATGGAAATACAAATTTGAATTAATCCTGTCACAAGATTCAGGCCGTTTGGTATATGACAAAAATAGTTGAACAGTCAATGGTTTACTCACTGATATAACATTGATAAAAGACTTTATTGTTTCCTCTTTTCACCCAAATGCTATTGTGAAAATTTAATACTGTATTGAAATCATATGATTTTATGGCTGCTTTAAAACTAGCTCTAAGATTATTTACAAAGCCAATCAATGTTTAATTTTACAAGTATTAGCATTTTCCAAAAAATGCAAGGAATCGCTGTTCAGCAGGCAGTTCAAAAAATATTTTTTCCGTGTCCTGAACAATAGAGTTAATGTTTCTTTGAAGAGAAATATTCCATATATTGTTTAACGCAGAGTGGTTTCAAGCTTGGTACATGAAGATAGTATTTTAATTCTATATAGGTGACCTGACAAAAAACATGGTGGAAGACGTGCATGTTACTGCTCCTTTTTGAAGTCTTTTCATCATCTACGAGGGTTGTCCAAAAAATTCGTGCACTGCAGTTATTGTCGTGAGAGTTATTAATAAAAACAAAAGAATTATATATCACTTGAAAGAGAAATCTGTCTCAAATAAGAAAACAAAAGAAAAAGCCGAGTAACCGGCGTGTCGTGTAAAAGAATTGTCATTGAGTTACCTTAGTAACGTAATACCGGCGCAAGACAAAAAATTGGGTTAGTTCATTACTGTAATTGTATTGTTTGTTGCTTGTAAATATAAAGTGGTATTATATATTTATGTTATAATTTGTTTTACTGTCAATAGAGGAATGATTGATGAAAAGTATTGTGTAGTTTTTATTTTTTTTATGCAACGTACATGCAGCATATTCCACCACTGCAAGAATATATTGGACAACCCTCGTCACATGCGCCGTCATTACGGACGGACGTCTGTCTGACTGGTTGTCATCGTCTACCGACTCTCTTTCTCTTCCACAGAGCGTTTGTGCCATTTAAAAACCAGCCTTCGTGACACTGAACTTGTCCCGCTTGCCCTTTTAAGTTCTTTGTAGGTATCTGTTGGTGATTTACCAATATTTGCATCAATTTTAATGATCGTCCGTATTACCAGACGTTTAGCGACTGACATTTTCACGTAATTACAGTATTGACGACCGCACACAAATGTTTGTTTACAACTGTTACAATAGAGCAAATGACGCCATATTTTTTAGTCACGTTAGGAATACGTACACACACTTTTCCTTGAATTTTAACGTTAATATGTAGTGTTTAAAGAATACCGTGATGCATCAAAGTAATGAACTAACCGTATTTTTTGTCGTGCGCCGGTATTACGTTACCAAGGTAACTGTATGACGATTCGTTTTCAGGACATATCGGTTACATGTTTTTTTCTTTTGTTTTCTTCTTTAAGATATATCTCCCCTTCAAGTGATATATAATTAATGTTTTTCTATCAAAAACTCACACGACAATTACTGCAGTGCACGAATTTTTTGGACAACCCTCGTATTTTGTTATCATATGTGGAATAAAATTCTCTGTTGGGCAGGTGATGTGTACAGGTAGAAATGGTGAAATCTTGTTAACTGTATGTAATGTCACAGTCCAGGAATGGCGACAATAACCGTCGCAACCATATTTCCTCATATGACAACAGTTCTGGTTAAACAACCGGAAGGACGTTGATTTTCAAAGGCTTCATAACATGACGGTTTAAAGTCAATATGATATGGCATCTAAAAATTATAAATTTATTTGATGAAACAGTACTTTCAAGAACTAGCTTGAATATGCTGAGAAATTGGTAAATAAATTTATATATAGTTAAACCTGATAAATGCCCATGCAGAATTTATAATATTCTTTTTATAGAAAATGACAATATGACATCCGCTACCAGTCGATCAGCATCGGAAACTGGTGCTAAAGACTGGTAGATATATATTGTTTGTCAAAAATAATGGTGGTTCGATGACAGTGTTATATTAGTTCATCAATACATGACCATTTCCTCACGACGGGGCTAATATCTTCTGATGGAATGGCTCCGGTATATACGTTAACGAGGGATATTCAAGAATATTGATGTCTGTACGAATTTACAGAGATACGATATAATGGGTGATGGTATATCTGTTTTTAAGACAAAAGTATACGTTACTTTTATAGAATTATGAATGTTATTATCTACTTTTCTGGCTATTATTTTACCTCGTGTAATGTCCTGGAATCAGCTGATAGTTTGGTGTTTACGGCTTTCTTCATTTTACACCAGTTACACAAGCATGTTTTGTTAGGTATATAACTGATCATTTAACATGACCATATACATTTCCATGTTTGTAAATGGTTGTACTGTTTAACAAAATGTTCGACCATGCTTTAAAGCATGGTCAACTATGTCTTAGCGTGGCTAGACAACTCAGTTCACAAGGGAGATTCACAAGTCTTACTTGTAGTGAGTTTGACTTGAAGTTTGTAGGAGTCTAAGGTCTGACTTACAGCTAGCAGTTGGCAAAGGAGAGTGACAGGTCTGACTTGCTGCTTGCAGTTTGCAGGACAGTCACAGGTTTGATTTACTGCTGGCAGTTAGAAGGGGAGTCACAGGATTTGCTGCTTGCAGTTGACACAGGAGTCAGTGGTCTAACTTACAGGAGAGTCACAGGTTTTATTTACTGCTGGCAGTATGAAGGGGAGAGTCAGAATTTTTTGTGCTGATTTCTCAGTGTTTGTAATTTAATAATAAAACCCCTCTTAATTTTTACCAGACTGTTCCAGATAACAGCTTGTGTCAACAGAGTCATTTCAAATGAATAATTTAGAAAGTTCAGCCTTCAAAGCATGTGGCAAGTTTGAAATTGAAGTTTATGGCATATATTACATTGTATTTAATTTTGTAGAAGAAAAAAATTGATTTGTTTTTAGTCCGTTTAATATTGGTGACAGATTTTTGATTAATCAAAAAGCAACATTTCCTGTATGATACATTTGAAATAATCAATTTTTTTTCTGGCAGAAAGAGACAATAATTATATTGAAAATAGTTTATACAATTTTATTGAGACAAAGAGTAACATCCATGTAATAGTACAGATCAATTTATTTTTTCTGCCGTTAAAAAATTATTTTTTTATAAAGATCGCAGTCTGTCTTTTTTGAAATGAGCAGAAGTCAGTCTTCTGTATGATATGGATCAATTGTCAAGTGATCAGATTTGCACGCATGTTGTATAGCACAGTCTGTCAGGGATGACTCTGGATAGCTTAATTTTCAGATAATTGATTACCTACATTTGTATATATCTCACCAAGGTACTTATTAGTGAAGACAAAAATTGGCGGGAATCTGAAATTGTGATTTTTTTTCTCTCCTCCTCGGAATGGGTTGATCGGACAAATATCTAAATGAAGGATATTTAATTCCTGGTTGTCAGAAGTTTGGTTCCGAGACTGTGAAAGGATTAATTAAGAAACATTTGCATTTATGCGGTCAACTAAAAGCTTATTTAATTTCTGACAGCAGACGTAAATGAATGTGATTTTATTGAACTTGTGAATAGATTTACAGATAACAGAATGATAAACTAACCCAAAGGAAATTTAATGTGAAAAAAGTGGAATAATTTAATGTGCAGAATCTGCGATTTTGTAAAAGAAAGAAAAAAGAAGTAGTAAAATATTGTGCTGTCATATTAGATTTATGAATAGAAAAAAAGGAATAGATTAAGATTTACAAGTGAACTTTTTGTGTTTGTATTTCTTGTATGGAAAAAGTATAAAAACCTACTATTAAAAGTTCTGAAGCTCATGCAGTATGCACTGTGTTACAAAATTCCAGCGGAATATAATATAAAAGTCAATGAGTGTAGGAGATATTAAATTTCCTGGTAAAAGTAAATATTTACATGGAGGGAATATGAATTCTAGGTGTGAAACAGATTGACATTGGCTTGTAGGCAGAAGTTAATTATTGTCTTGTATAGAATTCTAGTCGTGCTTTTATTTCACCAATTCTGGAATGCCTTCGTACACCTTCTTATATTGATAGATAAAGCACAGGATAGTGACTAGTTAATTGTTGAGATTTAGCGACCTGTACGAAAAAGTCTGGGCAGAATGCAGACAGAATCTGTACAGACTTTATTTAGAAAACTCTGTACAGAGTCTGTACAGAAAAAAATCTGGTTAAATGAAACAAAGTTGAACCAGAATTCGATTTATAGATTTTAGCAATAAGGATAAAGAACAAAATCTGTACAGATTTTTTCTGAAATATTTAAATTAAGCCGATTATTTTCTGGGCAGAAAAAAATCTGGGCAGAAAAAAAAATTCTGGGCAGAAAAAAATCTGGGCTTCTTCATATTCTGTACAGAATTAACCCTGTCCATAGAAAATATCTGAAAGGGAATTCTGCACAAAAAAAAATCTGTACAGAAAACATTCTGTACAGATTTTCTTTTTTGGCTAAAAACAAAATCAGTTTCCTTTTGAACATTTATTATTTATTAATTTCAATTAACAATTTTTATTCATTTCTTTCCTGGAGTAGTCTATCCAATGAGTAATAGCCTTGTTGAGGGCGCTGTCATCTGGAATTGGCTTGTCTCTGTCTTTGCACCACACATCCTGACATAATCTAAAGAGTAAAAAAAAATGAATTTGAATTATGTTCATTCTATTATTAAATGATATGCATAATTTGTGAAATAGTTCAATGTGTATATAAAACAGTTACAATTGTATCCCTATTTTTGTATAGCACTGATATAGTACCTGAGTAACATCAAAGCCACTGACTGTTTACATATAATTCATCCCTGACCAAAGCTTGTGTTACAATCTACACATGTAAATTGCAACTTAACTTAAAATAGTAACACAATTGCCGGGAGTTTTGAATTGATTAATATAAGCTAAATGAATTGAATTATAGAATAGCCAAACTTTTTATTGCATAAAAGAGCAAGATATGAAATTTAAAAAAAAATAGATCTTGACCTATTAAAAAGCAATTTATGAACTTATAATTTCACAGTGCATTAATTTTTATACTCATTAGACAATAGTGGTCTGTCTCAAATCAGAGTAAAATCAACTAATATAGATAATCAATAGACTATTAAAAGATGTATAAATAATTTCTATTATCTATTGTGGAAGGTATACCCAAAAATTCAAAGAAAACATTGCAAAATCTTACCTCTGGTTTTATAATTCCATCATAATTCCTCTTTGGCCCCTTAAAATCTGAGAATTTCAAGTCTCTACATGATTTCTCTTCACAACAACTAACTTGTTAACTTATCATTAGAAAAATAAACTAAACAAAACATAATCTTTGCCAATATGAAGACACTTTGTGTAATAAAAGTTCTCAGGTGGCGGCCTGAGAGATTTGAATTGACCAACAGGGGTTACATGGGGGTTACACCTGGTATTCCAGAATATTCTACTATGAGATTAACTCAAGAGTGAAATTCTGGCTAGAAAAGTAAATTCTGTCTCAAGATTTATCTAAGTGTTAAAATTCTGTGTGTAAATGTTAATTCTGCCTCAATTTTTTTTCTAAGTAGTGAAATTCTGTCTTATATAAATAACTAAGAGCAAAATATCTGTATGAAAATTTTTCTGTACAGAAAAATTTTTGATTCTGTTTAATTCTGCACAGAAAATCACCTATTTCCTAGGCGGATTCTGTGTCCAATTCTGTGTCGGTGTCAACTCTGTACAGAAAAATGAAAATCTGCCTCTATAACAACCAGAGTTGGTACAGAGTCTGTACAGAATTGGCTCAGAATTTCCGTACAGGGATTGAGAATGGTGCAGTGATTCTAGTATAAAGTTTTACTGTTGATATATTATACCCATGTAGGGAATTTTATTTATGCCAATGATATGAATATACTGTATTTGGCAAAAAAACTTATTTTGAAAACTGTAACAAGATACCAAAAAAATAATTAAAGATTTTGAGAAGTAAAAATTAATATAATAAAACTAATATTGTGATATATATACAGAACAGGCACTGAAATATATTGCAAGAAAAGTATTTTTCCTGCCAAATAATTATTGCACAACATTTTAAAAACAAAATACATTTTGAAATTAGTATTATGATTTCGTTTATAAGTGGATTAAACATATTAAAATAAAACAGGAGAGGAAAATTAATTGTATAAACTGGACAGATCTTTTTTAGAAAAATACTGAGAATTTAGTATTTAAATTTGAGGTGAGAAAATCATTAACAGTAACCTATAATAACTTATTTCAGATAATTACAACATGCATTTTTAGTTTAATCTAATATATTCTTTTATTCCACTTTTCAATGACTGATACAACAATTAAGCAACACATATACATAGGAATATGACATACAATTATTACTGAACATACAAGTGAACAACATATCATAGTCACAATGAATTATTTTAAAATTTAGATTAACAATTTTTTGTATTTTTATAAGAAGTTTCAGTGTGAAATCTGCAACAATAGTATGATATTTACATTGTATTGTATTACTTAATTTGATACATACAGTTTTGAAATTAAGTCAACCTGGCTCTGAAACAGAATTGATTAATTAACTAATATATGTATTACCTTTACTTTTAGCACATTTACAGTGCAGCATTGCACCATTAATCGAAAACATATTGTATATTATATGTGATAACTGTTTCTTGCAACACATGGAATGGAAATAAAACTAACGAAAAATGAAATTTTGAAAACAATTTAAAGCTGGGAGTCTTTGCCACTGGTTAAGGTTTGACTTCAAACCACTGTTTTGACCCTGTAGGCGAAGCCTCTGAGTGTTGTGGATTCTCCATGTGAGAAAGCTTTTCCAGCTAGCTTAGTAAATTGTGGGTTCTACCAGAGCCCTTAAATATGGACAGAGGCCCACCAGTAAAGCAGCTGAAGTGGAAAGTTGCCATTTATTACCTAGCTTTAACTGTATTGGTGCAACATAATGAAAACCCAAAAAGAATAATAATAATGATAAAATATCACATCAGAATTTGGTCTGTATATTAAAGTCATGATACCATTCTAATGAAAACGAATAAAACAGAAAACAATTATTGTGATTTTATGATCTATAAATGATGATATTTGTCATGGTTACACATTAAGACACTTATCAAACATCAAAAGATGTTTTTCTACCTTATACTCTGCCATATTAATTCACTAATGACAATATTTTGTTGCTTGCTTAGATATTAAAGAAGTGTTACCTTAGATGTTTCCTAGTTTGTGTTTTCATGCAGGATGACATTAAAGCAAAAATTATCAAACTGAAGCTTCATAGAGATTTATCAAATTATATTTGATTGTATAAAAACACCACTCATATATACACAGCTCACCAGTCCTGTGTACAAAGCCCTTTGATACAAACTTTCTTTAACTTTTTTTAAGTACATGATTGCCAGTTATCCAGTATCATCCATTACTTGTTATATGATGCATGGTTATCCAATTTTGTTTAAAGGCCCATTTTTAGCTCGACTATACGAAGTATATGGAGAGCTGTCCTACTCGCCCCGGCGTCGGCGTCCGCGTCCGCGTCCAGATTTTAGATTAAAGTTTTGGTGCAGTAAAATATTTTTCACTGTAACTTTGTCATTTCTTGAGGTATCAACTTCAAACTTCAAATATATGTTCCTCATCATCAACCACATCTTATGTGACAAGGTTCATAACTCTAGCACCAATATTTTCAGATTTATCTCCCCTTGAACTTAGAATTTTCCTCAAAAAATACTATTTTTTACTGTTACTTCTTTATTTGTTAAGGGATCAACCTCATACTTCAAATATATGTACCTTATCATCATCCCCATCTTATGTGACAAGGTTCATAACTCTAGCACCAATATTTTCAGATTTATCTCCCCTTGAACTTAGAATTTTCCTCAAAAAATACTATTTTTTACTGTTACTTCTTTATTTGTTAAGGGATCAACCTCATACTTCAAATATATGTACCTTATCATCATCCCCATCTTATGTGACAAGGTTCATAACTCTAGCACCAATATTTTCAGATTTATCTCCCCTTGAACTTAGAATTTTCTATAAAAAATATTATTTTTTACTATAACTTTTTTAGATTTAAAGGTATCTACCTCAAACTTCAAATACTTATTCCTTATCATCAATTACATTTTATGTGACAATGTTCATAACTCTTGAAGCAATAATACAGATTTATCTCTCTTTGAACTTAGGATTTTCTTTAAGAAATATTATAACTTCTTTGCTTTTTAAGGTATCTACTTCAAACTTCAAATATATATTTCTTATCATTACACACATGTTGTGTGACAAGGTTCATAACTCTAGTGTGACTATTTCTAGAATTATTCCCCTTGATCTTGGAATTTATGTTAACAAATGTTTTTTTTACTATAACTTAATACATAATTATACATAATTGATTTTTATGCCCCCACAATGTGGGAGCATATAGCGTTGCACTTGTCCGTCCGTCCGTCAGTCCGTCCGTCAGTCCGTCCGTACGTCCCGATATCTTGTGAACGCAACTCCTCTTAAACCGCATGGCAGATTTTGCTTAAACTTACAGGGATGAACAACCTTAATGTGTAGATGGTAGTAAAGGAAGGAATTTTCGCTGCGACCAAATTTAACAGAATTATGGCCCTTTGTTGATTTTTTCACTAGATACTATGTAGAAATTTTGTGAACGCAACTCCTCTAAAACCGCATGGCAGATTTTGCTTAAACTTACAGGGATGAACAACCTTAATGTGTAGATGGTAGTAAAGGAAGGAATTTTTGCTGCGACCAAATTTAACAGAATTATGGCCCTTTGTTGATTTTTTCACTATATACTATGTAGAAATTTTGTGAACGCAACTCCTCTTAAACCGTATGGCAGATTTTGCTTAAACTTACAGGGATGAACAACCTTCATGTGTAGATGGTAGTAAAGGAAGGAATTTTTGCTGCGACCAAATTTTACAGAATTATGGCCCTTTGTTGATTTTTTAACTATATACTATGTAGAAATTTTGTGAACGCAACTCCTCTTAAACCGCATGGCAGATTTTGCTTAAACTTACAGGGATGAACAACCTTAAGGTGAAGATGGTAGTAAAGGAAGGAATTTTCGCTGCGACCAAATTTTATAGAATTATGGCCCTTTGTTGATTTTTTCACTATATACTATGTAGAAATTTTGTGAATGCAACTCCTCTTAAACAGGATGGCAGATTTTGCTTAAACTTCCAAGGATGAACAACCTTTATGTGTAGATGGTAGTAAAGGAAGGAATTTTTGCTGCAACAAAAATTTAACAGAATTATGGCCCTTTGTTGATTTTTTCATTATATACTATGTAGAAATTTTGTGAACGCAACTCCTCTTAAACCGGATGGCAGATTTTGCTTAAACTTCCAGGGATTAACAACCTTAATGTGTAGATGGTAGTAAAGGTAGGAATTTTTGCTGCGACCAAATTTAACAGAATTATGGCCCTTTGTTGATTTTTAGTTTTCAACTTGTGGCACATGTAGTCCAAAAAAAATTTGACCTAGAGTCATAAGATTGACAGAACAGTGGTGTGTGGGGGCATCCGTGTCCTATGGACACATTTCTAGTTCTTTCATAGTTTTGTCCTCCTTACTGCGTCCAGTATTTTATTAGTCGAGCTTCGCTGTCTCCTGTGACAGCTCTTGTTATTTCTCAAACATATTCTATTCTAATAGTGACAATTATAATCTTGTTACCGTTTCCAAAGAAATACTCACATTTACCACATAGATAAACTAGTAGTCCTTTTACTTCTTTTGCTTTGTTGGCAATGGGTATCAAATCATAGTGAATGACTATTTTGTATGGAAGTCAAAATACTTCTTTGTTTACATTTTGCTACCTTAAATTTATTACACATGGGTACTGCACTTTGAGCGCAACTTTTTTCAGTTAATAAACATCTGAATATGCTCTAAATCCATTATACCAACATGATTTAACAAATGTTTGACATTTCTAAAGAATTATGGATTTCTGAGGCATAATGACACTGCCTTTAACCCATGGCATTTGATGACTGCAACTGAATTTACCCATGCGACCAATGCAGAGCAAGTTTGGTCCATGACTGTTATATTATTGCCTTTTAAATCCCAGCTTGCTTTGAGTTAGTGAACTTTAAGCTCGTGGCACTTTGATTTAAGTTTTAGTTCCTCTGCTATGCCATGTTTTTGTGTGGGATTTATAGTGAAGGCAGTACATCTCTTGGTAATTGAGGAAAAAAGGCAAAAAAGAAACAAAATAAATCAAAGCACAGAAGGCGCTGAATTTGTTTGGGTCTCAGAATGTAAGAAAGGTGCAGGTTGTGAGATTATATGTTTAGTGCCACCAATGCTTTCCAGCGTTTTAATTGTAGTAAATTGGCTATTAGACTAATTGCAACACTGATATTCAATCCAATGTTTATTTGACTTTAACAATTTAAAAAAATGAGTAACCTTTACTGGGATTTGAACTCCAGACCCCTCGCTTCCTAAGCGAGCCCGAAAACCCTTCAGCCACGGTGAATTTATATGTGAACGGCCTGAAGAAAACCATATTATTCTAAATTAGGGCTTGTAACGACTTTAACTGTTGTTTAACACAGATGTAAATAATCCTGGAGCTTACTATAAGCATGTATATTTATAAAGAATCAAACGGCTGCAAGTTCTGTGGTATTTTCTGATCTTTGCAATCGTACTGTATATCTGTATGCATTTTCCTGTATAAGTTTATTTTTATGTATTATAATTCCTTTTGTAAGGCACCAGAGTTTGATACATCCGTAATTCTGCATAACTAGAGTTGCATCAAAACATCATTTATGTCCTTTTTTTACGACAGCCACACTTTATCTTTGTATATCATGGCTACTTCCTTAACAAAAACACTTAAAAAAAAGAATTTAACAAAAAAAAAAAGTTTTCTCGACTGGGATACGAACTCGAGACCTCTCACTCACGAGGCGAGCGCGTTACCCTTGTACCACGGAAAAGTTATATACAGTGTGTCTGAATAATATCAAATCATTCTAAATTTGGAACTTCCATTGCAGTTCGGGTTTGTAATCCTTATTAATTTCGAGGTATTTTGTTTAGGCTAAACCTGTTGTTTATAATTGAAGTAGATATTTTAGCAAAAATCCTCTCGCCCAAACGGTCCGGCATGTAGAATCTATATATTCCACTACTCGGTTTGTGTAGTATTCGGTAATCAACATGGCTAAAAATAGTATTTTCATTGATAAAATCATATTCATCCGCGTAATTTGTGATTGTGCATTTATTGACAATTCTATAAGCCAACGCTATTGTTTAACTTTAAATGCGTTGTAATTTGTTGGATACTTGTAACAAAATAAAATATTTCTTTCTTTTAAATCGCTAGTTTTTAGCTGTTTTGAGAACTACTTGTTGTTAGGTTTGTAGTAAACTTCTGAGTCAGAGATTGAATGTCCGCTTTGTATTTAGTTATTTTCGATCAGAAAATACAATAAAACAATATTAGAAATCTTTGACCATTCGGGAATTACTTTGCTTGAAAATTGATGCGCCTGTCTTTGACCATCTTTACGCAGTGATCTCCCCTGAATTTTTCGGCTTTAGTGTACATACAAAAGGGAAGTAACCGCTCCAAAAAATTGGACTACTTTCGGCATTTGCAATTAGCAACATTAGACTCTGAAATTTCGCTACCATTATTTGTTTGGTCTGACGACCCAAACAAATAAAAACAAAACAGAACTTCTTCTTGAAAAAAAAAAACAACATAATTATTATAACTGATTTATGTTCAGTTTTCACAAGTTTTCACTAGAACTGCATGATGGTGATTTTTTCTTCAATATCTGATAATAATATGATATATGATTTTTGTTTGATGTGAGAATTTCAAAGAAAATTCCAATTTGAAAGATTTTATAACAATAGTATGTCAATCTGTTATTAAGGACATTTATGTGATTTTTGAGAGATCGCAGCTATAAAATAATAGAACTATGATACATACCATTGTTGATTGAGGTCAACAGAAGACTCTGTTCTGTTTCTAATCAAACCATTGCAAACCAGATTCAGTATAACTTGTGCCGGAAAAAAAAGCCACAGAAAAAAACCCCAGTAAAAGCTATCTATCAGTGTTTGAGTCTTTGCCATACTTTTTTTGTTCAACAAGAATGCTTCATTTTGATAATTTCTGACAGTCTTAATTTCGATTAAATAAAGTCGTGATACTAACTTACTTACTAACAAACTATCCTCAGTTAAATGTTTACTAAACTGTTCATTTAAAATTGTCTCGTCTATTTGGATAAACATTACGAGTGACAGTGGTTAGAAGATACTAAGTAAAGGTTAAAGTTTATTTAAAGTAATTGTATTAACAAAATTAAATTGGTCAGGCATGGAGTTGCAGCGCAACCAATTTAATTTTGTAAATACGTACTAATAAATTTTAACCAGTTTAGTGTTTTAAATCATTTTTATAAATAGTCGATTTTCTAGAGTGATTAACAATTTGTCGACGGACCAAAGTAAATATGTTACGATTCATTTGAAATGCTGCAATCCTATTGGACAAAAAATAATTTCAAACACTATGAAAAAATTATACATCTTAAATAGCTACACTAGCTGCTTCGTCACTATTTAATCATTTTACTTTTGCTTGTTTATTTATTGTGTAACTGTTGCATAATATTTTAATTGCCCAGCAAAGTGATTATTAAAGTTGACATTAGATACAGCTTCAGTCAGTTCAAGGATTTTAATATCACTCTATTAAGCAGTCTATTTTATAGCACCAAGTTTGCAATTATGAAGTATTTGTTTCCATTGTTCTTGAAAGACATTTTAAGTAATAAAGGAAAGGATGGAGAACAACACATCGAAAAGACATTTGTAAATATTTCATAAACAAATAAAGGTTTTAAATGGAACTGAATGTACTCATGTCCTGGTGAATAACTGTTTATGTTGCTAGCTAATTAATTTGAATATTTGTTTATGTTAGAAGCTAATTAATGTGAACAATTGTTTATGTTGCAAGCTAATTAATTGCCTACTTTTTGCAATATCTTGGTCTGTGTTTGCACTTTCTGGTATATTATAATGCTCTTAAATAAGTTAAAATCGATATATTTACCTGGAATTTCCATGAAATTTAATTGTTATAATCTGTACTACCAGTGGATGTAGAGCTAGATTAACATCAATAAATCTACTGTAGATCTGTTACTATGCAAATCACTTAATGGAATTTACATGTTGACCAAATGAAATTGTTTCAATTTTACAGTGATTTCCAGACAGCAAGTCTTTGTGAAATGTGATTTGCTGCATGCATAAACGAAGGCAAAAATTGTCATCAGGAAAAAAGCATTTTGAAATTCATTTATTTATTTACATTTTTACTTATAAAGTATTTCAATAATATTCAAATTTTTATCAGTTCATCTAAAACAAAAAAAAACAAAAACAAAAAACAAAAAAAAGAAGAAAAATGTGAAAAAGAAAAGAAAAATGTAAAAAACAGGTCTTACTATACTATGATTTTATGATTTTAATGTGTCCTTAAATTGGAAAAAGATCAGTACTTTATGGAACTTGATAGTGTGAATTATTATTGTAGAGTTACTCCCCTTTATTTTATAACCCCATTAATAATTGATTTTAATTATAGTGTTTTAGTGGACAAAAACTACTCAGGATCTAGGTCAAATGAAAGAGTATATATGCCTCAGGTTTGAAATATCGCATTCTTTAAGTATGAAAACAATCTTCTAATATTATTGTTGAGATACTCCCCTTTATTTTATAACCCCATTTATAATTATTTTAATTATATAGAAACTACTCATGATCTAGGTCAAATAAAAGAGTTTGAAATGTGGCATACTTTTAACATGAAAACAATGTTCTAATATTCACTCAGTAACAATAGTGATGCTGTAAATTTAAGTCAGTTTAAAGTTGTCATACAACAGTTTTTTACACCAATTTAAA